>NC_070643.1:13608079-13645579 GCF_947347685.1 Pleuronectes platessa | reverse complement strand
CACACACACACACACACACGCACTCACACACTCCAAGCACTCCAGCATATGGGTCAGATCTAATCGCAATAATTTCATTTCCCTCCTCATCAGCTCCGAGCCAGATAGACTAAGTCCCATTTGTAACCACTGCAGCGCTACTGGAAGGAAATATGACAGATAAGAGGACTCTTGTAATAAGCCGGCTGTGTGGATCTGATAAATGAAGAGAGCTTTTTGCCAGTTAGCTGGAGACATATATTGCGGAGCAGCAGAAACCCGAGTGCGGTGGCTTGAGGATTCGTACAAAATAAACGTGGGGGAAACAAATTAACTTTGTTGATTAGCGGCAAAGATGGAGGAAGCCGCTTGGAAATGACTCAACGACGCCTGGGAAATCTTGGCGAGTGTGAGGCGGCGTTCTGATATCAAAGAGGGGGGGGCAGAGATGTGTAAGATACAGTAAATCCTCGTAGGCATCTTTTCAACGACAGTCCCTCCTCTCTCTTTCAATAACAAATCTCTATCTCTCACACACACACACACACACACACACACATTTGTACTGACACACACTTTCTGTTGGTAAAATCCTCCCTTTTCAGCTGCTCCCAGTTAAAAGACAGATGTTGAGATGTTTGTTTGCGATGGTATCTGTTTAGACCCGGGCCTGCGTCGTGCCCACGTGGTCTTCAGAGGGAGGGGTGGAGCTGCTCAGGCAGGATTTGAAATGTAAATAGGACAAAGTGCTGTGGAAGGTGGGTCATTTGTTTCCCATGGCAGGAGATCATCGTTCCTCTGTGTGGCCTGTGAAATCATGTTGGACATGCTTTACACAGTTCAAAATCAAGGCAAAGTTGCAAAGTGAGAAATTCGATTAACGCAACAGAATTTCGATCTGTTTAAATAACTGGACTGGAATGTGAAGCCTTTTGGAATATATTATTCTCCTGGACTCCTCCAAAGGGTCTGTTTATCTTCTGTAACTGAGAGTTTCCAGGTATTTTCTGCATTGGGCATATTCCACCAAAAACAGGTCAAACGGAAAGTCAAGGAAGTTTTCTTCAGCTGCTGCAGCTCTCTCTCTCTCTCTCTCTCTCTCTCTCTCTCTCTCTCTCTCTCTCTCTCTCTCTCTCTCTCTCTCCGATAGGAAACGCTTCAGTGCATCTCAGAGAATCAGCCATGCAAGACCCAACACATAAACAGTCACCTTGTCAGTCACCTTGTCAGTCAGTCAGTCAGTCAGTCAGTCAGTCAGTCAGTCAGTCAGTCAGTCAGTCAGTCAGTCAGTAGACCAGTTCTCCATGCAGCGAGTCAGTCACCGATCCTCCTCTTCCCAAACTCCTCAGCACCGTCTGAGCTTCACAGACCTGAAATGATCCAGTGTCTCCTCCACTTACTAATGCTTGGTGGAGTTGCTGGACGTCTCCCAGACAAAGATTTGTTATGTATTCTTCCACTTTATTAAACCAGTTTGCATTGCATGTAGTAGCATTTTTATCCATAAATCTGTTATCTTTATATTTGAGATTACATAGGGAACATTGAGGTGTTTCAGTTGAGTCTCAGAAACAGACAAAGCTACCGGGGAAAGTGAATATGAGGTAATTAAAAGGTGAAAAGCCAAAAGGAAAATTCCTGTTACCTTAATTCAAAATGTGGATATCTCTGGGTTTGAACGATGTTGGGAACATTTTGAATAATTTGAACGCACAAGTCAACAAATATATATAATCAAGGTCCAGTCAGGTTTAAACATTCTAATAAGGAATTGCTACATATCGTATCTTTAACTATATATAGCAGCTTTGCTATTGGTGCAGAATGAAGAGAAATACTTTAGCAAATTAAAAATGTTAGAAAAAACTTTCAATATAATACATATTTATATTGTGTACAATATGTATCTTGATGTGATCGGTAAACTTGGAAATCATTAAGCTTTGCTCATAAAATAATGATGTTCATCAAATTTAATGATTCAACAGCTCCGCCCTTCGGGGACATGATTTATTCCAGGTCTGACGTTAGCGTATTGACAGACACGTCAATGTTTAGATGCATAATTCTTATTACTTAAGCATCAAAGCATCCTGATTCAAGAGGAACAGAGTGTTTTAACACCTATCCTCCCCATCAGACTCCATCTTTATTATTTAAGCCACTTCCTCGTGCTGCATATTCAGAATCACATCGAGAAAAAAGCGAGAACCAGTTTCTTCCCGTCTCTTTTGATGAAATGAGTGTGCTTGTGGGGCCACTGAATTGGCATAATTACATCAGTTTAAATGCAAATTTATAGTGTGCTTATTAATTCTATTCTGCTCATTTCAAATGACTGACTGCACTTAATTAAATCAGATTGATTAGCCCTTTTCTAGACTTTCCCTTTATAACCACATAATTACAACAAATAGAGCCACTTGACACCAGGAGCATGGACGGAGCTTTCTTCTCTTGCCTGTTCAGACCCCTTCAGGTCCTGCATTGGTTCCTACAGGCAGGTCGCAAGGTCACATTACCCTGGATTACCGCTGGTTATGTTGAGGCCACCGAACTGTTGTTCAGTTCTTATCTGACCACTGGTGGAAAGATTACATCACCCGCTCAGTGCACCTTCATCTCAGACACACCGGCTCAATTCTCTGGACAGACTGTGCTTTATTGACGATATGATGTTAAGTCTTTCCAACCGCTTAAATCGGGGCTTTGAAATATAAAATATAATAGACGATGATTCATTATCAAAAACGAATCAGTTTAATTGGATATGATTTCCTGCTGTTGCACACAATGATGTAGTGACTGCTTTAAGGACGTGCTTCCAATACCATTGGGTTTTCTTATAATAAATAATTTCTCTTATTGCAAGACAGAAAGCAGAAGAAAGCCATCTCCTGATTATGGTCCTGATTGTCTAACACAGTTGAGCCAGGTCATGTTAGAGCTAGAAAAAAGTTGTGATTAAGTGAATCAACTCTTTTGTCAAAGCAGTTACTTATCTTGAATATTAATAATTCCCAAACAGGGCTACTTGAGAGATGAAGACAAAGGGAGAATAATGAAGAGAGAGGGGGGAAAAACAATATGCATAAAATGCATTCAAAGAAATGTAATATTTAAAAAGCAGCACCCCAGGACCTGGCAAGTTAATGGCTGAAAGGGATCGGACTCCTCAAGTGTTTTTCTGAGCTTTGATTGCAATTTAGAGAGGAATTATCTCGCTGGGGTGCGTGGGTGGAAGGAGGTTGGATCTGACTGTGAAGTGCGCGTCATTACCAAGATCTCTCTCCTTCTGTTTTCCCTCGTTCCCTTTGTCTAACTCTCTTCCCCTCTCCCCCTTTGTCTAACCCGCCTCGTCGCGGTTGTTCTGCAACGGCAGCTTGACAGTGTCAAAATATTGGCGAGTGCCATAATACAACCCGTTTATACAGTACATGGGATTTGTGTGTGACGATCGAGTGATACCTGCAAAAAAAAACACCCATATTTTGTATAATATATTAATATGTTTGTAATCTCAACTATTCTGAGGCCCTGCAGGAAATCCTATACGATTTGGAGCAAGGACATAGATCCACAGATCTACACACACATCTGTAAGTCCACATGCTGTCACACACATATTGGACGCCGATGCTCCCCATGAAGACAGGTTCATTCTCCACGTTCCTCCCCCCGCTCTCTCTCTGCCATTGATTTGACAATCACTGTGTAATCTCGGGCTCAAATGACTCTTTTTAAAAATGCCGTGGGCGCGAGGGTCACGATATTTCCCCTTAATTACCGTGCCACATTATCACCGTAAAGCACTTTCCACCTCTCTCACACTTCTAATTACATTGTTCTGATTGCCGTGACACATCCTTTCATTCGCTGATGCACTCTGCAAGCGTGTGAGCGGAAAAAAGGGAGAGAAAGGGAAAAAGGGAGAAGGAGGGAGAGAGAGAGTGACACTAAAGCCCACCACCCTCGAATGCAAACAAAATGTCTTTTTCAATTAAATTCTTCAGATCGAGTCCAAACTTGTGCTCAAAGCTGCAACAGTTATATATACATATATATATATATGAAAACTGAAAAACTAAAATCACCTGTCAGTGTAACACAAAACAATTAAATCAAAACTATTGAAATAAAAAATCAACAAAAACTAAAGATTACAACTTTCATGTAATTTTTGACAAACTGCCATCAATGTACTTTTTACACACAAGACTGGATCTGGTTAAAATTTATTTTTACGACCTCTTGGAATTAGAGACGTTCGATGTTTTAACCTTTAAAATAAAAAACTAAATAGCAGGAAATTACAGTATATTAGACTAAAATGAACATTGTCATTTAGCTTGTTTGTATATACAGTATATATTCCTATTAGTTAAAGGACGATTTTATGGTTAAGCAACTTAAAACTTGAATTTAGGAAAACACCTCACACATCTAAAATGCTTCCCCTTTAGGAGGCACTTCTGAACTTGCCAGTGGATATGTTGAAATATGTAAAACATAAAAGCTCTAATTCCCCTAATTTTCAACTTGAATAAAAAAAAGGATTTGTTTGGTTTAAAATAATGTGTTTTGGAAGAAAAAGAAAATACACAAATAAATGTACAAATTGGTGCAAAGCTGAAGTTTGATACATTAATTGTCACAATAAGCTCTGATAAGCAAACTGCACATATCTCCTACCAACATGAATCAGTTAATGAAGTGAAAAGATAGTGACTGAAAACTGGAGGAGAACATTATGTTTCCTTCAAAAACAACTGTCAAGTTTATTTATGTAAGACAATACTTGACCTATGTATTGAGCAAGCTCGAAATAAATGTATATAGAAATTGGATATGAAGAAATTCAATAATTTATAAAACGCACACACAAAAAAGTGAAATTAAAATATTGCTCAAAAGCACATGAAAATAATGGAATCAAACTCGAATCAAACTGAAAGCCACATTAAAGAAGTCAGTCTACACAGATTTTAACATGTATTCCATAAATAAATCAATTCTTTATAGATTCGTATTTTCTTTAACTACAGAGAAACTGCAGGGTTTCCCTCTTGACTGCATCACTGCAGCCTCTCTGCTGTTCAGCTCCAGATGAGATGTTTAAATTAACAACATGAAGCTGGGCCTCACATCACTATATAAATAACAATGAATTCAAATTTGAGCTGGGACTCCCCCCTTTTAAACACCCCAACTCCCACCACCATCATCCCATTTTACTTGTCACAGCGCTCACCAACCATTATGAGGTATTTTCCACTGGGGGGGGGGTGCAGTTCTACCAGGTGGGCTCTTTGCTAAATGGCCGTCGCCGGCTTAATGTGCCCATTAAAGGCAGTGAAGTGGTGATACTGTCGGACAACCCTTTCCTGTGTGAGCACGATATGAACCCTGGTGTGTTTCCATCGGTCGTCTCCATTTCTCTCACTCTGCTGCTCTGTCTCCGTCTTCAGCCCCGAAGCTGCTACACACCCACGGAGAGAGTCCAGAACTCTTCAACACCTCATGTTTAAAACCACCGAGGAGATGGAGACAGTTAAGATAATATATTAATCAATATGCACCCCTGTGACGTTTGGGAGAGAACACACACACACACACACACACCCACACGTGGATCTGTGTGTTGATGTAAGAGGGGCAGGAGGGGGACAGGGTTGAGTGGTTTGTATTGAGTGGGTGAAAAAAAGAAAATCGGAGAGAGAACAGTCCTTTCATGTTTTGCGTGGACAGAGTTGAAGGTCACTGACTAAGAGCAATTCTGGATTTAGTATGGAAGCTAAATGCTAAATAATGCACCTCATGTAAAATTAATACATGCTAGCATTAAACAAAACACAGGTCTACATCTATTTGTACAATGACGTGGGCACAGAGGCTTGTTACTCTGTTCATCTCCATGTTTTATCTCCAAGCTCTGCTCTTTTATTTATTCTGTGTGCATGTGCAGGCAATGTGTTGTTTTATTTCGACATAAAACACTCAATATAGAGTATACATCTTTAAATCTAAAAAGTGTTTCATTGGTGTATCTCTCTGTGTATGGTTTTTTAAATCCCAAACAGTAAAATGATTTATCTTTATAAAATTGGTAAATATATATTTTTGCCAGTTCAAAGTCTTAGCATCAGCCAGTTTGGTTGTAGTTAAAGAAACATGGAGTAATAGAAAATATATAACATATAAAACATATCAATCAATCAGTTTTCAGGCTGTTTTTGTTTGTTGGCTCATTTCGTGGAGGACCGACAAACATTTGTGGAATAAGTAGGTAGATTTAATATATTTTCTCCTTCTCTTAGAAAGCATTCAAAACGAATACCTAGAAAAGCTCAAGTCCCTCCTCCTCCGTCCAAACAGACACACCACTGAGTTGATTGTTCCTGGAACCAGAATATTGAAGGATATCAGTTCTCATCCTATCCTTTACAAATAATACCACAACAAAAAAAGACACGTATTATTTTGTCCTGTCATAGACCGGGCAATATCAGTTCTGTTATTGGCCTGTAACATTCAGTCCATGTCTGTTTTGGTTAATGTGCCTCTGGTCAAATACAATTAACCTTAATATTGACCCAGTCTTGTGTTGTTTGGTCAATCACACTTGACCTGAAGACAAACAGATTAAATATTTACTAAGCACCTAATTATCTGTGTGTTGGGTTCATTCCTTTCTGTCACAATTAGGAGTTTCAATCGAATGGATTAAAACTACTTGTTTTGTTTACCTCAAGATGCCTGTGTGAGATAGTGATATTAACCATTTATGTAAACAGAGCATTCGAACATGAGAACTTACCTTTAATCGTAGATCTGAATGAAGTGAATCCAGAATCATCAGCGACAACATTCATTCTATTACAATGTGCCGTTTCCATATGCTATTATTCTCCTTTCAATTGCAAAATAAAGGTATATGTACCATGTAACTATAGCTACCATCTTGCCGCTAATCATCCACACAACATGGTGCGTGCAGTCCATATATTATTATGGCACTGGCACTGCACAAGGTCACATATATGCACAATAATCTGCTAATATAATACAAGTCCCCACTTAGCATGATGACTTTTCAATGTCTGCGGTGATGTGGAAGGAGCGGGGCTGCGTGAAAGGGATGAGAAATGGATGGGAGTGGGGTGACGTGGCAGAGTGTGTCCATTTGGCTCCGTGGGGTTGCACCGGTGTGTGAGTGTGTGCATATCTCACATTGGAAAGCAGCATGGAGGGGTGAAAGTGAACAAAGGTGTGTGCGCGGCCCGTGCGTGTGGGTGTGTGTTCCTGCGTCTCGGTGTGAATGCTGCTCGGCCGCGCGTCGCTCTCAGCCTTTCACGACCTTTGCGTGTTGCCGCTGCGAGTGGAGTGACCTGGCTGTACTCATTAAAACCAATGGAACGGATCATTCCTCGCTAATTGTTTTCCACTGACAAATGGCTCCTCTGACTCCTGAGGACTGCTGCAGGGGCCCTGCCTGCCTAGAGCACACTGACTACACTAATGAGAACCGCTGGTCTGTGAGTGAGTGAGTGTGTGTGTGTGTGTGCGACTGTGTGTGCGACTGTGTGTGTGTGAGCAAGAGTGTGAATGTGTGTCTGTGAATGGAGTGAAAGTCTGTGTTTGTGTATCTCACATTCGTGCTGCCAGCCTCCCTCGCTGTGCACTGGCATGTGTAGAGTTGGAAACACTGCTACATTAGGCTCAACATAAGCCATTAAGGCATTTTTCTCTTGTCAATCACCCTAACAGCAAGGTACTGTAACAAGCAAAGTATTCAACTAACTGCTTAAAAACTCATTATTTACAGTCTGTACTTCTTCAGTACAGAGTAAGGTTAGTAGGGCGATCATCTTAGTAAGGAAATGGTAATTGTATCCCTTATTTACACTGTAGGTTCAATATTTGTACTGTTTGCTTTAACATAGTTGTCATAATTAAAATCAGATGTGTTCCTCATAAACTCTCGATATGTCTGCATTTTGTTTCACTTATTTGAACATATACAGGGCTTTGTTTTATGAAACAATCCTCCAATCTGCCACCCCAACAGTATTTACATTATATTATAAAGATACTTTATTATTATCATTTTCATAGTGAAGTTATAAAGCGTAAAAGTCTAAAGCAACAATCAAATTACAATAAAATGCAATACAGTTCAAATTAAATAACATAAATTATAATTCACAGAGAGATTAGAGCTTTTTTTTATAATAATTTGAGAATGTCTTTAAAAACTACAAGATGATGAAAGTCTGTTCTCAGGTGGTAAGCCACAGTTTGGGGGGGGGGGGGGGGGGGGGCTGTACTTCATAGGCACAACAGCATTTGGTCATCGGGTTTGATGGATGACCATCTCCGAGGCAAATTGTGATTAGTGAACGTGGGCTTTACAAATATAATTGAATTGATTTGAGATGGTATATCCTTCACATACATAAGGGTTTGTTAAGATTCTTCCTAATCTTTGTGAAAATTGCCAGAATAAAACAGATTTCGGTCGTGACGTAGCCATAGTTTAGATTTTGTTATTTTTAGCAACAAAAACAAAGTGTTCACAGTGAGGAAGTGATCATTGTCCTGGTTAAATAAACCCTGCATTTACTGTAGGTAGGCAAAAGGGAAGCGAACAGCAGACGTCTCCCATGTCAGAGTCAACAGATCCTGCAAAACCAAACCACAAGATATGTGTAAAACAATCTGAACTAATGCTTCCATCAGTGGAATGACACTATTTATAGAAAGATGACACTTGAGCAGATAAGAAAAACATCAAGGTTTAGGTAAAACAACTTTCCCCGTCGAGGCTGTGAGACCTTCACCATCACGGTTACAATAAGAAACATGTGGTTAGGATTATGAAACAATTAGGGTCATACTTTGAAAAAACACTGATGGTTGGAAACAGGAAACTCTCCCGTGTTGAAGTCCGATGTTTAACCAACCGGCTTCCTCATCTGCTGACTCCGACTGTAACAATGTCACACCACTTCCTGCCTCGCTCCAGATGGACATCGGTCTCCTGACGGCGCTGAAATGACTCATGTTGTCATGTTGAGGCCTGTCCTGTCTTTCCCTGGTTTGTCTCTTCTTTCTTCCACTTCTGGAGTGTTTCTACCTCTTTCTTCCTCCATACGTTTCTCACCTCTCCATCTCTTTGAGCTGCATGCTACTACTACACACACACGCAGACACACACACACACACACACACCTCCCTCTCTCCCCGATGTCCCTCTCTCTGCCTCCACCTGTTCCATGGTCCACTGGATCACCGTGAATCCTATTAGGTGACACCCCTCCGCAGCCCCAGCCCCCTCCCCAGCCATACTACCCTGGCACTAATCCATCAGAGGGGCAGTCAGGCTGCACGCCACCACCCCCGCCGCCACCCATCCCCGCTACCCACCAGTGCCCAGTGCCGCAGCAGAGGCCCCAGCTGGGGGACCGCCAAAGCTCGGTCGTTATTAGATGACGGATAGCTTCATATCAGGTGTGTAGAGCGAGCGAGCATAGGAGCGGGCCATCTGGCCGATGATTCGGGGGAAGTTGGGAAGTCGGGTCCGCCAGCGAGGTAGAGCGAGGTGGGTGATGATGATGGATGGGACCAGGACTACTGCTGCCAATCACATCAACCTTTGGCAGCCATTATAAATACGTTCATAAGCAAAGTGTTTCCGAACCACGTGAGGATACAGGCATTATTGTACAGTAGCTCTTAATATTCATGTATATTGATTTAGTTGGAGTTTTTGTATTTATATACCACTTTTTAACTCAAAGGGCTTTACAGATGTTTGCCATTCGCCCGTTCACACAGTGCGTCTATGGGCAGCACTTTGTTCTGTGAGAAATGGAGGGATTCAGTTTCTTATCAGTGTTCATATAAGCATCCTCCTTCAAGCCGGGTTTGAACCAGCAACCTAATGAGCCATGTTGTCTCTACTTTAGATTTTCCATGTTGTACCTTCTTTAGCGACTTGTTAACATTAACCACGACTAAACCCTCATTCAGGAAGCACCCGGTTCAGTCCAGAGTCAGAGGATGTCTAGAGATGTTAGAGATAGATATATCAGTTTGTACATGTCTTTGAATGCATCTTAGGACGGCCTGATGGTGGGCAGGAGTGTATGTGGGAGTATATTGAGCATGATCGAGCTCTGGAAAGGTTTTATTCACTGATTCCATAATGAAAGGACGTGGGCAGAGGCCTATGAACATCACCTGTATTAGACCTATGAGCTCCACAGTCACACTTATGTACAGGTTTTGATTACGTCATAATGGGGTAAAAAAACAAAACATTATGATACACACTTTAACAAAAGTTACCAAAAGATTGTGCTAACAGGAAGTTGAAGCTCAATGAGCACCCAATGGCCCAACAAAAAATACTCTGTCTTATTCATGCATTTATTCATTTTTTAATGATGTAGTATTCACACATGAGAAATCAGAAGTAAACCTCAGAAATGGGGGTGCTACTAATATGAGCGTTTACTGTTTGAACCTGTGGTGGCATCTCAATGGGCAGAATCAAAAAGAAAGAAAGGATTATAGCATCTCCAAACAAAGGTAGCGTGATTAATTCCACCGTAAAATAAAAACAACGAACCTGTGAAATTATAATGAGATACTTTATTATTTTTTTCATCAGGGTGCTTCTACATCTAAAGGCATTATATGTCCTTGTGTGACATGAATAAACTGTGAAAGGGTGTTTCTGGAGTCGATGAAAACACTGCGCCAGGAACATGCCTCTGTTTCCCGAGACAAAGGAATGATGTTAGGTGGTTAATTACTTTCTGAGCTGATGGGTATAGTTCTATCACTTCAGCTCCACTGTACATTTGTTTTGCAAACATCAAGAGGCTCAGAAGACGATTCATCAATCGAGCGACATTATAACAAAGGGATTAGCACAGCTCTCGAAAGGGAACTACGGAGGTAGGAATTACAAAGGGCAAAACCTCTGTGTAAAGAGAAACACAGTTATTGCATTTTAATAAACGATGTTATGGATGTAGCTTTATGTGCAGTATTTTTCTTTGGGGTCAAATCTCTGAGCTCACTTTGGACTGAACTGTGCGTCGGAGCAGTTAATGTTTTTTTTCCTTCGTCAGTTGACGTGCGTATAAAATCTCAAACATATACGGGAAGTGTATCTGGCTTCTTAATTTACCCACGCAATTTGAAAACCCTCCTGAGATGTGTTGTAAAGGTCTCATTGACTGAGTACACTTCCAGTTGTTAAAACACAGACCCGCTTGGCAAATGAGTTCCCTCCATCATCCCTGATGTAAAACTGGCTCTCAACTTTCACAGGTTGTGCTCGCTTTGAAAAAAAAAAGAAGCTCTGTGTCAGACCGACGTGTCTGTCTTCCTCTGGTCTGTCAACTTATTCTTTTGTCTTCCCACAACCAGAGGGAATTCAGGAGCGAGGAGAGAGGGAGGAAAGGGATGGGAAGAGAGAGAGAGAGGCGGTGGCGCAGGTTGCGAGAGGAGATGTGTTTTTCACATGTTCACATCAAATGCGTGTGGAAAAGTACAGCGCCTCAAGGGATTGTGGGATACCCTCCAGGCTCGAGCAGAGAGGCAACAACAAGATTATACATATATCCGCCGTTTTGATGTACACAGAGAAAATGCTGAGGGGACATTTCTACACTTACTTTTCCACTGGTATTAGTTACTCGTTAGACGTGGAGTCTGTCCTGTTATATTCCAGTGACATAATAAGACATCACCGCAGTCTGGTTCTGGTCTGTACCCCGTGGTCTGCTCTGGAACTGGGAGAGACTCGTTTACATTTTCATGGAGGAAGCTGCGGATGTCAGTTTTCGCCCACTTAGTTCTTCTCCTTTGCTGCGAGCCAGACGGTGGGTTGAATTCAATAATACCCCAGTGAGTGACAGAAATCCCTTTCCAGACTCTGTACCTGCAGAAGATGCTGCACTGCAGCTGCTCTCCCATCATGCAGCTCTGTCTCTATTCCTGCCTCCCACAATCTCTGAGGTGCGTGAAGAGTGTTGTTTGATTCAAACTTGATGTATTACTTTTTAGACTTTATCCACGAGCTGCAGAATATTGAGGGTATCATGTTGTATTTAAATATTCATTTTGTGATAGATGACTTTATATGAATCTGTCCAGTATTGCATGTCCCTGCGTGTCAGTAGCATGTTGTTACTGGAGTCGAGCCATTGTTCCGTGTGTCTTAGGTTCAAATTCACCCAAATATGTCAAATAATAAATGTAGTTATGAAATTCCCTGACTTTTTTCAATGTTCAAAACAATAAACCTCGAAGGGTCATTCATTATTTTGTTCCCATGGACAGACTGCCCCCCCCCCCCCCCTTTTTCCATCAATGCTACTTTTATGTATCAGAGATTTGGCAAATATTCAATCTCTTCCGACTTATTTAGGACAATTCTAAAAGTTATCATAAGTTATTCTCTGACAGACCATTTTCCCTTTTTCACACAAATGAATCTGCAGAGAAATTTTATCCTTCACTCCGAAAAACACGACATTTACACAGTGCGCACTAATTGGGCTGGAATATGTGATGGAGAGTCCAACGTACCGGACAATAAATCTACTTAAGTAAAGTTCAGATTCATGAAAAGTGTACTGGAGTGCAGTAGTGAAGCGAATGTACTTTGTTACATCCCACTACTGTCAGTTGTGTCTCTTCTTATCCAGTTGCTTTAGTCACCGGTGGTGTTGATGAAGCTGATGGGCTGTTTGGCCTCAGGCAATGTTGATCCAGTAGCAGATAATTAGAGGAGCTCGATTGGCACTTGTTTTCTGTCAACTCCAAACTTATATTTGTGTGTGTGTGTGTGTGTGTGTGTGTGTGTGTGTCTGTGTGTGTGTGTGTGTGTGTGTGTGTGTGTGTGTGTGTGTGTGTGTGTGTGTGAGTGTGAGTGTGAGTGAGTGAGACTGCTACAGGTGGCCGCCCAGTAGGTGGGAAAATGCAGGAAGTCTGCTTGTCTGTGTGCACATGTATCAGACCCAGCATGTTTTTCCCTTTCAGAGGCGAGGTATCCTGTGTGTGTGTGTGAGTGTGTGTCGGTGTGTGTCGGTGTGTGTGTGTGTGTGTCTGTGTGTGTGTCGGTGTGTGTGTCGCCGATCACACTGGGGCGGCTGACTTCCAGGAACCCCTGCAGCAAAAACAGGCACTGTGTGTTTCCTGCTCTCACGCGCCGTTATCACAGGACACACACACTCACACACACACACACACACACACATATGCGGATCATTGCCCTATTCTCTTTTCCCTTGCAGGTTTCCTCAACGCCTATCCTTGTGCCTCCGGCCGTCAAGATGTTTCGCTGTGATTGTCATGAAAGAACCAGTTCTCCGGGAACAAAACCAGAGGACGCAAATAGGCGAGGAGTGACGGCATCCACACGGGCCCTGCTGGTTTCTCTGACCGTCTGGTTGGAGTGGGCATGTTACCTCTGCACCCCCCCCGTGACCCTTTGACCCCTTGAAAGGCCGCTGATTTCTCAGACACGCACTCCCCACAAACTCCTTTCATTTCATCTGAGAGAGGGTAGGAGATGCTACGCTCGCACATCCTGCGTAGCTCACCGTCAGCGTGAGAGAAAAGCATCCAGGACGGATCATGGAAGTGCAGCGTCCCAGCTCTCTGCTTATGAAAGAGCCAGCCACTGTATCTATCCAGAGTCTGTTCGAGAGCACGATGCAAACCCTAAGCAGAAGCACTCCAGACGACCAGGGAGGGATGAGAGGGGGGGGAGAGAGAGAGACAAACTGAAAGAGAAATGCACAATGGCACAGTTGCAAACAATTGCCATTAATGGCATCATCTTCTCCCCACAGAGATCGCACTGAGGGAACAATGAGCTCCACGTTGGTTCAGTAACAAACCACAGAGTGTTTTACATATACATCTAAATGACAGACAGAAGTACACACCTCTACTTTAGTTTTGATGATGCTCCATTTGCTGAACTAGGGACATTGAAAAACTGAATAATTTTTGCCAGTAAAAAAACCCATCGGATGAGATTGTATTAATTTTCAGAAATTGGCCCGTCGAGGCTGACTGTTGAAGGTTCACTGAGGAATGTGTTGCAATTCCCTGAAGGTCAGTAATTGGCGCCAGCCCCAACATCATCTTTTTGTAAATTAGTTTCAGTCAACAGGCAAAACCACATGTACCTGTGCACTGCAGAATAGAAGATAATAGAAAAGAGTGGCGCAGAATAGAGCGTGAATGTTTCATGAGATGTTATGAACAAGGCTGCGGTGCGTGACTTGCTCGTCCATGCAGTTCAAGTGGACCAGTTGTTATCACCGGGTTGTGAACGCAGCTCCTGCTCTGTGCTTTTCACTGGCTCTGCAGGCGAGATGACTTCCAGATGGTCCGGGGGAAAGCGTTTGCCTAAGGTTACTGCAGGCCAGCCTGCCTGTGCCTTACTCAGCTGAGGGGAAGATACAGATACAGTTTGTGTGTTTGTGTAAGTGCAGACATGCTTCACGCAGACCTACTTCTCTTTTTGCACACACACCCGCACACACACAACAGCCAACCGGCTCCTCGAGCTCTCCACTGGCTGGTTCCTGTCCACGACACTCAGCTGCTGTCTGTGCAAGTGGTTCTCAAAGTAGAGTCTGAGGAGCACGAGGACACGCCACAGGATCCCAACTAAAAATAAACAAAACTAAACAAAGAAAATCCATTCAATTTTGATGGAGAACAAGGTCCAATTCTTTCAAGTTGGTTTTATAACAAAGCACTCACACCTTAAAATCATTGTTGGTTGCTCATTTCCATACTGGCCACAAACAGACCCCTTATCAAGCAGGTTTAATGTGATATATGAGGACAAGTACGACTTTTCTATGTCACTATGCCCCAGGGCAAATATAAGACAGCATACAGTACAACAACGTACAACAACTTTATGGTTCTTATTTGTGCCAAAATGTGTATCTGAGGCAAACAGGAGGCTTCATCTGCCAGAGAAAGACGAGTCAAATGGCTTCTTTCCAAAGTTGGACTTTGTGTTGCCAAGTTTCCATACGAATGTAGTTCAATTTTTTAACACAATTTCCAGAAAACTGTCAAGAGAAAAGGTACGTGTGTTTCCATAAACTATACTCGTATATGATATTTAGAACCTGGGCGCATGGACATAGGCATTCGCTGGTGCATAGCGGTGCCGTTAAACTGTTACAGAAGAACAGGGTGCAGTGAGATGGTGCAACTGGAAGAGCACCAGTCAAACCTAAAACACAAACCATGAATAAATAATGGGAATAGGCTGTTTATGTTTGTTTCATGTATACATGATCTAATGCTTTCATATGTTAAAGTCATGTATTATTTAGTAACTAAGCCTATTTCCTTTGCATTTTCTTTGGAATACATTTAATCAACGCACCAACTTTTCCACATCGGTAAAGTGCAAAAAAGGCTTTTTTCATATTTCAATTATTTTCATTTCGAACTTCTTGTGTAGATGGAAATTTGATCTAGTGTTTTCTTACTCATCTGGAGTGAAGGTATGTTTTTCAACAGGATATCGAAGTCGTGGTCAAATGAGACTTGGACGGATCCACAGGCAACGGGAGTTTCACACCAAACACTTCTGTTTGTTTCCCATTTGAAACCCATAGCTCTGATTGGTTCTTGGATTCCTCAACATTCCACCTTAACCGCCTGTCTGTTGTAACCAAGGCTATAAACGTCCTCTAACCTTAGGGCAGCAGTGATTTGAACCCAAACCGCAATCTTTTCCTAAACCTTAAATACTTTTGAGCCTAAACATAACACAACCATAACCAAACCTAACCTTAACTGAAATCATAACAATGAGCACAATGTGACCACGACACAGATGGATGCTATTTCAGGAGACCTTCCTACACGGGTCAGAGACAAGCTATCTATCTGTTCTTTGTCAGGTTGGACGACTTGTTGTTAGAAGACTGAAGCCCCTTTTCCACTGATCAAGAACACAACGACTAACCTCCAGTAACATCTGGCTTTTGTCTGCAATAGAAATGGATTCACTCCTGGGTCAACAGATTTAAATCGGCTCCGGCTCCGATCCGCGGTGATGGAAACTTGACACCCGGGCGAACGCGCTAATTTGGCCAGACAGCGAGATGAGAGCGCTTTCGTCTTTCGGTGCCTTTGTGACGTCGAACCAATGCATATTTAATGAACTGTTGTGATGTGGATGGGTTGTCCTTTGGTTGTGTGTTGTTTGCAGACCAAAGTACCCCTCTGGGACAATAAAGACTACCCTTAACCCTTAAACACAGACACACCAGGGGACTAAACAGGAAGGGCTCTATCGGAAAAGGAGTGTGTACCGGCTACTTTAAGTGTTAAAGAGGTATAACTGACAGATGACCACTGAACTGGTCTGAGTCCGACTTCTTAAGCCTCATTTGATCTGAATTTAAAATTCTGAATTCCCTTTTTTTTGGGCTGACAACAAAAACATCATAGAACACCACAGAAGCAGTGACGCTTTAACTGCACATGTGGGCATCTTAGGATTTCAGGATGGACCTGAAAGTGTGTTGATTAATTCCTGAGCAACATAGGCTACTGTTTGACTATACTCACATTCTCTGGCGCCCTTGGGTAAAGAAGAACCTTGGGGAGTAATCTCCCTGACAGCCCTTGGCGTGAAAAAGCTTCGGAAGCCACTGGCGCAGTTGAAAACACTTCGACTTGACCTGACCCTGCTTTTTTTCCAACCTGTTTTAGGACACACAGATGCTGCTGCTGCTGCTGCCCACTCGCCTCCTCCTCCTCCTCCACCTCCTCCTCCTCCTCTTCCTCAGCTTCAGTCCCGCCCACCGCCACCTGGCTCTGCTGCGCACCGCCGACTGGAGGCAGAGCGCCGCTACTCCTCTTCCCCACACCAGCGGAGAAGCAGAAACCTGGGAGCCCCTGAACACCGCGGGTGTGAGCGAGACTTGGTTTCTCACCTTTTTCCAAAAAAGCGATTTCCACACGATCCGAAGCGACTCGACGTTTGGAGGATTCCGGAGCAAAGAGCGAAGACGCGTAAAGAGCGAACCAGAGGGGGCTTTTGCGCACCGCCGCATCCTCTCCTCTCCATCTCTTTCTCCTCTCTCCTCCTCCTCCTCCTCAGCCCCTGCGCTTTTTGACGAGACTCCGGGCTTCTCCCCTCTTCACACTCACCACGAGCCTCGTCGTGAGCTGCCCTTCTTCTTTTGTCGGAGTTTGAAACCACCTTTTCTCGAGCCGCTGGAAGTACGCCGCCTCAGCCCCGGGACTCCGCAGCTTTCGGCCACACGACACCGGCGGATCATCGCGGGCACCGTGCGCGTAATCTGGGGGACTGGAAATTATTTAGCCCCCTCACATCAACGTACCGCATGGTGGGAATTTCTGCCTCCTTTCAGTGTAAGTGCTCTCTCGCTTTGTGGGTTGGGTTTTCCCCAGTTCAGCCGTGGTGGTTGTGTTTTGTTTCTCACGCACAGAAGTCGGTGCCACATTTAAGCAAATAGCTGTTGATCCGTGAGAGAATGTAACGTTTTGTGATTTGTGCCCCTATATGGTGATTTATCCAGCTGCAGAGTTAAAGTCCGAAACCGCTTTGAATCAAGGCCGATCATCACGTCTCACTATTTCTTTTAAATATTTTGCAGAAGTACAACATTTCATTTTATTTCTATTGTCTGAGGTGACAAGTTGCGGGAGTGAACAATGTGTCTGTGCGTGACTGTGTGTTATGGTCGCAGACACATTCTATTCTAATGGGAAATGAACAGTGAGCTCATTTGTCATGAAACAGAATTTAATTATAGATGAATGAGTAAATATCCCAAACTTTACACATTTAAAACCCATTTATCTTAAAACTCTCTACAGAATTTTTTTATTCTCAACTTAACCATTTCACTAATTCTTGTATCTCAGGATATTTTCGAAGAATCGAGACAATTTTTGTGATTTGAAAAAACAAAACTATTCCCTTTTCACAAATCACTGATTGAGTCTGTTGAGATAGAGACGGGCAGTCACAGCTGTCCCCATAAAGAGCTCACATCAATTCATGAGCTTGAATCCAGGACGCAGGGTTGTTCTCAGGCAACAGGCAACTCACTGGTCAAGTTTTTGCTCTTAAAAGGGAAGTACAGCCTTTACTGCAGCTGAGAAAAAATGAAAATGGCAAAGGGTGCGACTGAATGAAGAGAGTAAACCAAAATCTGAAGATAGATTTTCACTAGAGTTCTTAATGAAAAAAAATCTGTATTTCATCAACATTGTTGTTGAAGATGTTTGCAGGTGGAGGAAATATTTTTGAATGAGGCGACTTTGTTATTCTGTCCTATATCCTCCTCTCCTCTCCTCTCCTCTCCTCTCCTCTCCTCTTGTCCCTGCATGCTCGGGCATCCTGGAAAGCATTTATAGAGACAGACTTTGCATTTCTGAGTTTGCATTTGAAAAACATCCTCCAGAGACTCTGTTACAACTGCCAAACACATCTCCTCAAATCCATATGAAGTTTCCAGCTCCACCCGCTGTGACTTTGTCATCATCACACAACCCAAAGCACACACACAAAACAAGAGAGGCAGAAATCTGATTCTTTTTTTTAATGGAGTGGCGTAGGATTGAAATTAAAGGGTTTGGGCTATATTTTACTCCAGTGGGAATGTTTTCACCCGACTGGGAAAAGAGCAGCCGTGCGGGTTAGAGAGGGAGGCTGCTGAGACACAAGGCTGCCGATGCCCCACAGTTCTCACGGCTCTGACTGTAGAGGAGGAGGAAAATATCTCCTGGAAAACACGCAGGGGCTGTGGACATTTTTGACACATGCCAAATAGTCCCATGCAAAGCTTTGCAGGCACCCAAGAGGGTTTGCCGTGTTAAATGTGGATGGAGGGGGATTGTTTACGAGCATTTTGCATTGATACATCAAAAAGAAAACAGTTTTTACGATGAGAAACTCTGCATCTGAGAAGTGTTTTACTGGGCTGTCATCATGGAAACATGGTGATATAAAAGTAAATGCAATATTACCAAGCTTATTATTCTCAGTATTTATTGTTATTATTTATTTTTTATTTACTGCTGTGTTCACACAATTGTTTACCCCGGCCATCATTTAATGTGTCATCTGTTGTTTTTTTCCCATTCTTCACTGGGACTTCCATTAAAGTAGTGACTTGACTGAAAAGACCATTACCTGGAGTGTGTGTGTTTACAGAGATAAAGAGAGAGAGGGAGAGAGAGAGAGAGAGAGAGAGAGAGAGAGAGAAGGAGTAAATGAAAGGTAAACAAAGCTGGTGATGAGGGGAGAGTAAATGATAAGTGCTGTTTGCAGGTTATCAGTTTGTGTGTGTGTGTGTGTGTGTGTGTGTGTGTGTGTGTGTGTGTGTGTGTGTGTGTGTGTGTGTGTGTGTGTGTGTGCTGCGTCCACATGCACGCTGTATAAACAGGCTCGTATTAACATTAGCCGCTAACTGTGGACCGGGCTCTGCAGAATCCGCCGTCACTTCCAGGGGCCATCTGCCCACAGCCACCAGCCTTCCTCACACCTGTTCCCCCTCCCCGCTCTCTCACCCCCCCCAGCCTCCCGGGCTATAGGGTTAAATGCATCAGACCGCCACTTGCACACACACACACACACACGGACGTGGCCTTGCAAACGCGATGGCACTCATTTTATTCTCACCTACACACAAACACTACACATTACTAGTTGGCAGGTTGGAAGAGTGCTCCAAGTTCGAGCACTCTATGTGGTTTTTATATATACCATCACTTTGCTTTCATTATCTGCATTTTTCCCCCCCTTCAATGCTTTTTGATGTTAACCACAGCCAGTAGCTTGCTAGTGGTTTATAGTGCATCTAAACACAGCTTCCATTTCTTTCAGAGGGGAAACTGCTGATTTCCCCTTTAGCACAGTCACACTGAGCCGCTGTGATGTAATTACGGAGCACTTCTTTTTAGTGTGACACACGGCCGTTTGGATGCAGTCCAGATTTGCTATATGGTGCACAAGTGATGATGACTCAACAGAGTTAATATGCAGGCTACACTGTGGAGGCCCCTTGTGTATTTCTGCGTCAGCTGGAAGGTTTTACTTTCTCTTAGCATATGAACTATTCTCCCAGCAGAAGCCTGTTTGTGTTAATGGCTCAGTATTGGCTCGTGCACCTGCGAATGTCCTGTGTTGTTCCAATGGGCTCATTTGGCTTCTTGAACACGCTGAGCAGGAGATGCATCTTTTTTGGCATGTTTGTCCTGCCTTGTTGTGCTTCTGCAGAAACTAGCTACTGCATCAATGGACTGGCTATAAGGCTGTTATGGATTAGTCAATTAATCACAAACGGATTTCATAATGTTTTCATAATTGATTTACAGGTTTCAGTCTTTTTTAATGAAAAAAATACGAAATATTTTACTGTACGATGAACAGTTAGGCTCAATATTCTTAAACTACACGATTGATCGGAAAAAATAAAAATCATGATGATTTTTTTCATTCGGGATCTATGAATTTTTAACTGACAAATCAATAGTGATCGCAATGTTTAACAAAGTAAAAAAATATATTAATAAAAAATAAACTCCTGGATCTGGCCCCTGATCCAAATCAGCGCCAATGGCTTCTTCCTTGATACCCAATCATTCCAGTACCATGGTCATCCGGACTGTAGTTGCGTAATCCTGCTAATAAACAAACACAAACAGATAGAAACACAACATCCTAGATGTTGTGTTTCCAAGACGCAATTTGAAAAAGCCATAAATTCTTTAGAGATGACAGTTTGGCTTTTCTTTTTTTTTTCTGCAAATCCTGGAGTTGATTGCTGCTCGGAGGGTTTGTTGCTGACTCCTTTTGTGAAGCTCAACGTATTAATCATTCATGACATCGGCCGCAGTAACTGAACTGTGATATATGAAGATAAAGATGGGGGGGGGGGGGGGTGGTTCGAGATAGGTTTCGTTTGAAGACGTGCAGTCAGAGGGCAAGTGTAAGCTGTAGAACTGGATACTAAAACCACTGTTCCGTGCACTCCTTCAAGATGTATAGATCTGTTCTGATTATTCAGAGCCGTCTGTTACCAAGTCCCTGAGTGAATTATAGATGGAATCAGAGTGCGTGTGTGTGTGTGTGTGTGTGTGGGTGCGTGCGCATACACACACACACACACACACACACACATTGCCCTTGTAGATCGATGAGCCCATTGATGGTTATCAGCGAGAGGGCAGTTCTCTTCACTGCTTATTGAATTTCATCACCCATGAAAGAGCAGCAGGGTTATAAAAGGACTTGCAGGTATATGTGTGTTTGTGTCTGTGTGTGTGTGTGTGTGTGTGTGTTTCTGCGTATGCATTTGTGTGTCCGTGCGCGCCCTCCCATGCCCACAAAGCCAAGAGGTCTTTGCTTTATTGTAGCTGTGAGTTGGCCTTTACGGCGGCTTATTTAATGTCAAAGTCAACAGCGAGCACCGCAAACCGATTTTTATTGGCCCTGTTCGTGTTTTTTACTCCAGATAACATGAGACTTATAGGGCAACTGAAGAGGAGGCCAACAGGGCAGAGTCGGACAATTCATCACGTTTCATGGAACGCCGTAAATTCTTTTTCGCGGGATTTCCTCACCTCAAGCCGTTTAGCGAACGGGAAATCACCTTGATAGACATGTGACCAAATCCAACTTCCTCATCCTCCTTCTTCTTCTTCGGTGGTGTAGCGACAGCTGTACAAGCGGCGTCCAAATAGACGGACAGCTGGGAAATACAGGTCGGACATTGTTGAGGTAAACGGCAAAACTGTGGGGAAAGCGCTCAGTGTTTTCTGAGCTAAAACACACACTGATAGACCCGTGCAGGGCAACACAAACACACACTCTCTGCCCTCATAGTCCTCTGTATATAGACTGGGATTGAGTTGCTAATTAACTCCACTTTCTCTAACTGTATCACGCACAGGCAGACTGCCACACAGACACACAAACACACACACACACACACACAAAGAATCTCTCTCTTAGGCCTCCTCTCATGATGTCTCTCCCCTCGCTCTCTCTTTCTCTCACTGTTTATTTTCCTGCCTCCATCTGGAGTCGGCTGATATTGTAATCGCCCTAATGCACATTGCCTTCCCCTCGCACACGCACACACACACACGTACACACACGTACATACACACACACTCACACACACCCACACAATGTGCCATCCTGACAAGCCCCTTTTCTTATTCCAAAAGATAAGCCACTGGATGTGATTCTCTGACTGCAGCCTGTGTGTGTGTGTGTGTGAGAGTGCAGACGCAGGTGTCTATACAGTATGTCTTAAAGAATACAAAAGGACACACACACACACCCACACAAAAGTGTATTTCTCCCTCCACTCTGCCAAAGGTAACGATATTGAATAGGAGATTCTGAGTGATGCGGACCGGTGATAATGTGGCTGAGTGAAGATGTTTCTCCTTATCGCTCACCTCCTCGCTATTCACCTGTCAGCTAATTTACATTTAAAGACTAGATGGTGTGTGTGTCTGTATGTGTGTGTGTGTGTGTGTGTGTGTGTTTACTTGTATTTTGTAAAAGGTTGGTGTGAAAAGAAAAAGTGTGTACATGTGTGTGTGGGCGTATGTGGAAGGAGATTACTGCACTGTCATTTCTAATAGCTTTTGTTTTGTGACTCTCTCTCTCTCTCTCTCTCTCTCTCTCTCTCTCTCTCTCTCTCTCTCTCGCTCTCACTCTCATACACACACGCTTAGGACTCAGGCAGGTTTGATTGATGGGGAGTAAGAGCTGTGAAACTGTGTGATTAGGAGCCCTTTTTCGCCTTAGTTCACAAGAGGACAATTGTTGAGGAATGGACCGGCTTGCTTTGCTGCCAGTCCATGAAACCTTGCCATAAAAGTCGCTTTTGACCTTGTCTCTCTCTCTCTCTCTGTGTGTGTGTGTGTGTGTGTGTGAGAGAGAGAGGAAGCGAGAGAGCTCTTAAAACAAACAAACAGGCAGGCAGAAAATCAGACAAATTGACAACGAGAGACACAAAGAGAGCAGACGAGAAAGTGGCAGATTGAGTGGTGGTGGTGGGGGGGGGGGGGGGACACGTCACCTCGGCCCCGTCACGCTTTAACGCTTTTAATAACCTGAACCGAGGTTGCCTCTCGCATAAACTCCGACATTGTTAACGCTGACCTGCATGAGCATGTGAAAGTAATTCTCTTTCTGCCCCCCCTCCTCCCCTTTTTTTTAAAGACATAATTTACGATCACCGTCCCGACAGATCAGCTTGGATACCCCCCCCCCCCCCCCCCCCCCCCGATATATGATTTACAGCTCCGTTCTATCTCGTTAATTTTGATCTATGGATTTGGACGGCACACTTTTGGAAAAGGGCAGCGGCCGGAGTGGAGCCTGGTAAAAAGAAGTGTAATTAAGATCAGCAGACAGGGAGGGAGAGAGAGAGAGAAGCGCCGATCGATGGACGCAGACAGTGGACCCTCTGTTTTTTCCCTGCGAGTATTGACGTGTTCAGTCAATTACAGAGAGCGAGAGAGAGAAGGAGAGAAGCAGGAGAGTGTGTGTGTGTGTGTGTGTTTGTGTGTGTTCAAATATGTGTGTGCTCACATGCCTGGCGTGTGTGCGTAAGTGCGAACGGCCGATGCACATCTGCGTCTAAGATGTGTGTCTCTAATATTCACAATAAAGAGGAGTCGACAACCGCAGAGCAGACAACGGCCACTGTTGTTTCAGGACTTCCAGTCGCTCCCGAAGCCTTTTATCCGACAATCACAAACTCAATCATTGTTTCCTCCATTTGCCGGTTAATATCACACCACCGCAGCCAAATAATGAGGCGCTCCTGTTTTGTGCTTGAATTTGACTTGCATGACGGGTACTGCAGGAGGAGAGGGGGCTTCCAGCTTTTGTCAGTTAATGTCACAGGCGAACAGGGAGATAGGACAATGGAGCGACGGCCGCTTCCTCCTCCGTCCAATTGTGTTGTTGTCAAACCGACAGCAGGTGCCCTGAGTGATAAACGCAGAGAGTCAATTATTTGAGCGGAAGGGCCATTTTGGAAATTGGAATGGAAATGGAAGGAGCTGGTCCGTTTTTCCCCAAATTGGGGCCAAGTAAAAGCCTCATTTTGTTTAACTTCTAGTGTATGCTCGCAAACCCCCCCCCCCCCCCTCCACTTCCCCCAATCCCCGTCCAAACCTTCAATAGCCTGACTTGTCGCGAGCCACCCCGCTAAGTGTTTGTACGCTCGGAGTCGATATAGCCTTTTCGCCGGGGAACAAAATTACAGTCCATTTTATCTCAACAGAAATGATATTTGATGGCATTTCCTTCAGAATAATCACACTCACACTGGGGGATTTCTTTTTCTTGAAGGAGATTTAAAAAAAAAAAAAATAGTCAGAAAATGGTGGTTGAGTAAAGAAAGCTGCTGCAGTTGGACGAGAGGATTAGATGTGAGGCTGTAGCCGGGTATTGATGAACAGATTGAGATCTCGAGAGCCGCCTCTCCTCGGTCCTCTGGTGTGTGTGTGTGTGTGTGTGTGTGTGTGTCTGTGTGTGTGTTTTTTATTACAGATAGAAAACATCTGTCGGTCTGTCGGTCGTTCTATGCAACCACCTCTCCTCAGATGTGTGTGTTTGTTACATAGAGAAAACATATCCATCCATCCATCCCTCCCCTCCATCTTTATATCCATCTCTATCTGTGCATCTATCTATCTATCCATCTCTATCTGTGCATCTATCTATCTATCCAGCTCTATCTGTGCATCTATCTATCTATCCATCTCTATCTGTGCATCTATCTATCTATCCAGCTCTATCTGTGCATCTATCTATCTATCCATCTCTATCTGTGCATCTATCTATCTATCCATCTCTATCTGTATGTCTGTGGTGTTATCTGATACACACTCCTGACCCCAGCTGCTCTTATGGATTTGCGATTGACAGTCCTTCCATCAAAGCATCTGTTCCCTCCCTCTGTTATAGTCTCACCATATGGACATGTCATCCTCAGCTGCGCGTTTTTATGCTACTGTAGATGATGTGTCTCCATGGTAACCAAACTCCTCTTTTAGAGAAATATGATATGAATTATATTTTTAGCCCCCCCACATGTGCATGATGTCTAAACACGCTGGTGTGCGCAGTGCAATGCACCTCGACATTTATGGCGTTTCATATCGAGCGAGGCGGCGTGATGGTGAACCGCTGCCGACCTGCTATCGAGGCACACTTCTGAAGTTTTACGGCTCCTCCAGTGCGCGGGGCATGTTTGTCCACTCCACACGATAGAGCCGTTTGGGGAAGAATCCGATCTGTTTTCCAGGATTTTAAACAGCTCCAGATTTGCGGCAAAAACTCTTTCGTCCTGGTTACACGGAGTAGGCGCGGAGCAGAGGAGGGAGAAGGGCTCTCACGGAGCAATAAAAATCCAGGAGAGAGCGTAAATCCATCTCCCCTTGTAAGGTCCGACATTTTTTTTGCAGATGTTTCAAGATGTTTGGCCCGGGCGATGGTAATTTCTTGCCCATCTGTCTTCTCTCCTCCCCCTATGCCTCTTTATCAACATCTGGTTTTCGGTGCGGCGGGGAAACAAGTATCCTTTATAAGCCAAGGGTTCGCAGTTCCCCCTCTGCTTGTGCTATTAACTTATCCTCAACTACTGCGCTCTGTCTGTGCACACATATCCACATATGCTAACCATTAGGAAGTCATACCATTCAGAAAATGTAATAACTTTCAGTTAGAGGGGGGAGATAAAGTATTTGGCTTCTTTTTTTTTTTTTTGGTTCTCTCTTTATTTTTTCCATTACTGCAAAGAATTCGGGGTTCTGTTTTTTTATGCCTCCCCAGTGAGAGGACAAATTACTGCCTAGATGTTAGTTGGAGGATGCTTTAGTGAGAGGAGAACCCCTTCCCCTTAACTATTTGAGTAGGACCCTGGGGTCTGTGTCGGCACCTCCACGACCCAGTGGGGAGTGAAGAGAGTAAAGCTGCTACTCAGGGTCGGAGACGCATCTCATCAATTCACTTGTAGGAAGTTTCGTTGGGAGGAAATGCACACAAACAATTTGCTCCACACTTTAGCGGTGCAGCAAAACACTGAGATCTTAATTTGCTATTTCCTCTTTGGCAGTATTAAATTGTCCGTGTATAATTCACAGCTGCGCGGGGATCGTGCATTGTGGCGCAGCTGCGACTTTATGTTTGCGAATTTAACCACCTCACACACAGGACTGAACGTCACGTGGAACACACACACACACACACACACACATACACAACAGACACGCAGGTGTGCACTCACTGAATTTGCCGCTCACATGCTCACAGACAGCATGAAGTTGAATATTCAAACTAAGATTTGCACCATATGGCAGAGTTTTCAATCTGAAATGAGGGAAGGTGCTTTGTCTGGTAAGGTGTTGTGTGGCCGTTGTGTGTCTTTGATAGGGCAAGCAGCAATCGAGGGTTATGTGTTGTGGCACGGCAATGTAACAGAGAAGCACGTTCACACAAACACAAAGTTTAATTTTGTGCACAAACAGATCAGATGTATCACTCTTACTCCAGCACCCTCGTCCTGTCATTTAGCCACTTAACAAAGGCGCGACGAGCTCATTGTTACAGCCGATTACGTTTCATGAAATCATTGTTTTTTTACTGTCACATAACACATACTCGTAGAATTTTATTACATCTAAATTAAAATGAATAAAAGGTTCCAACATGCACCACGCCATGCATATAGTCCCTGTATTTGAGCCTTTGGTTTTGCCCCTTTGCCCGAGGCTACGACACACAATCACACAAAAACACGAGCCCACACATGACAGATGCCCCTTCCTGCCAAAGACACTAATGCATTAGTCGTGCACTGCCCCTGGGCTCCTGCCTGGCAGGACAATAACCACCACCGAGTCACCAGCTGATATCAGGGACGGAGGACGCACGGTCACGCTGGTGCAGGCACATGTGTGTGATTAGGCTGAGCCCGTGTTTGTTTGCCATTAGCATGTGGAAGGGATTTGCACATGTAGCTGAACGCAATCAGTCAGTTTTAATAATTCAGTTTGTTGCTGTGTGTTTTCTTATGATACATCAAAATGTTTGAATAGGCCATTATTTTAAGTAGATTTGATTCAAGTGAATTAGCGTGTTGTGTGTGTGTGTGTGTGTGTGTGTGTGTGTGTGTGTGTGTGTGTGTGTGTACAAGCTCTGATGCCACTACTATGTTTGCAAATGATAATGTGTTGAGGCGACCTTTGTTTGTTCACTCTGTGTGTGTGTGGGGGGGGGGGCTTTAATGTGCGTGCATGTGTGTTTGTGTTGGGGCGGGTGGCGTCTTCACGGGGAATTGATTGAAAAGGATTAGATTGTGATTACAAAAATGGGGGGGTGGGGGAGACCAAAGTGGAGATAGGGGGAGAGAGTGAGGTGAGCGGTGCCAGGGAGAGAGGTGCAGCGGGGTGAGATGTGAGGACGAGAGAGGAGAGAGAGGAGGACGTTCACCAAAACTAGATCTGCACTCAGTAGAATGCATTCCTCTGCCAAAACCAAAACAACAGATCTGTATATTTATTTGGATCTGCACCAAACTGCACACACAACAAATGGGTTGGCAGAGGTAATGAGACATCCAAAGTCATAGAATAAATAAAAACTAAATTAAACAGTTTGTATGTTAAAAAACTGAGTTAAGAAAATATTGTAATAATCAGAGCATTAGTTTTGTCCGAGATAGTCAGCTTGTGATTTAACAAACATCTTGAGAACCTAACTCTTCTCTCTGTTGAGAGCAGTGACTCTTGGTACCAGCACTTAGTGGGAACGATCCAAAATGAGATTCCTGTGTTTCGGACCGAACGCCAGGTTATGAATCAGGCTGCGTGAGGTTGTGTGTGCATCTGTGGCTCTGATGTAAGCCTGTGTGTCGGTGCCAGTTGGAGAACAAGACCCTGGAAATAGAGTGGGACACATTTGTGAGTGACTCTAAAACCGCAGGAGTTTGGTGCCAGGAGCCACGAAGGGAGGGAGGGAGGGAGGGAGGTAGGGACAGAGAGAGAGAGAGAGAGAAAAAGAATTGACCCAGTACAAGATGTTAAACAACAGCTACGAGTTCCCGAATTGCTGAGCTGGGATACAGAATCTGCTCTCAGACCTCTAATGTGTTTTTGAGATCCTCTGTCGCTCCCTCTCAGGCGGCGACACGGCGTCCATGCTGGAAGCCCTTCAGCATTTGGGGGATAAATAACATATGAAATCCGTCAACCCATGTTTAACTTGTCCATGTCGAGGAGTTCCCACAGCAAGCCTTAACCACAGCTACATGCCAGCCACTATATATAGCCGATCTACTGTAATAGAAAATTATAGAGCAACTGGGGATTAAGAGGTTGGGAATTTTTCTTTTTGCATTCATGGTATGTGGAAGAAAGCTTGTTAAGTATGACACACGCAGCTCGCAGCAAAAGAACTTCTTGCTCTTCAAATGATTGAAGATGGAGGGAGAGGCGTGCATGTTTTTGTCTTTTTCATGTTTTGTTTTTCTTTTAATGAGAGAAAAGAAGACACAGCAGCCGCTGCGTGTGGGCTGCGAGAGAGAGACAGCGCTCACATCCTGAATTGAATGGGTCTCCTCATTTGAAATGTGCCGGCGTTTCATTCGCACCCCGCAAATTGAGTCTGGATCTCGCAATATGAAAGTGACAGTGTAAGAAAATTAAATTCATGAATTCACACATCTCAAAAAAGTTCATTTACAGGAAACCCGGGAATATGGGTTTTTACTTCATACACTTACTTCCTTGAGACGTGAATTGTGTAGGAGCGGGTGATAGAACAAATCTCCTTAGATACAAAGGAAATGCCTTCAGCACGTACACACATTCACACACTATGACAACTCTCCATCCCTGGAAAACCATCAATCCTGAAACTGCTCAGTGGTTTTGATTGAGGACGGACCAGACCGTCCCTGTCTCTCTCTCTCTCTCTCTCTCTGGTGCCTGAGAGCAGCAGTAATGGTGCCAGAGGAAGAGGAGAGGACACAGTGTTTTATTTTACCAGCCTGAGACGTGCTGATCGAGGTTCAGGGACAGACAGGTGAAGAACATACGATACTGAGAAAAGAGACTATGTGAATCTAAATTCACATTATTTTGGTGTTCAAGCTCACATGCATGTTCAAAGAGACATCAATCACTGCTGGCTCTGTGCACTATACACACCTTTTTTCTTTATTCAGCAGTCATTCCATTCTGCTTTCTCTCTTTTTTCCACCTTTTTTCTTTTCTTTCCAGCAATTTTCCTTTCAGCTTACTTTTCTCTCTCCGTCACACCGGTAGCGTAAGAAGTGTGAATAAACTAAACTCACCTACCTCTGCATGTGCATGTATGTGCATGTGTCCTTTGACAGTTGGGAGAGCATATCTGCTTCTCCTGTTGTCATGGTAACAGTGGGCTCTGTATGTGTGTGTATATATATATATCTGAGTGTGTTTCACTATAGAGCCCCCCCCCCAAGAGAGAGCATTGAGTTCTGGTCAGGAGGACCACGGCCAAATTCAGACCTCATTCTGCCTCTGATTTAATTCACCTCTACTTTTTATTGTTTGACTCCAGTAAGTAGAGCGCTGCCTGACTCACTGTTCGATGCCCCCGGCAGCGTCTGAGGAAGACAGATAGGACAGTCTGCTTCACCCGGGGCAGGAGCCAGGCCTGTGGGGTCAGGTCCAGGGCCACCGGTCCCACCTCCACCCTCCAATCCCCCTCTCCCTGCTCCACCGACCCTCCTTGCACCGCCCTCCATCCCACAGTCGCTGCTGCGGCTTTAATTACTTGAAAACAAGGAAAAACATCCTGGACCCGGAGAGAGAGAGTGACTGAGTGGACGGTGTGTGTGTGTGTGTGTGTGTGTGTGTGTGTGTTGCTGTGCGTGCACGGCGTGTTTTGCACGGGAACAAGACATTTATCTCGACGGCGCAATACTGTCTTCCACACAAACACACACAAACACACACTGTCCCCTTCGCACACATCCTGACCCCAACCAGCCAACCATCCCCACCCTTCTCCTCTCGCTTTCTCTGCGGGTTCCCATCCTCTCCCCCTGCCCCCTCCCCCCTCCCCCCGCCCCTCCCCCTCCCAGGTTCCTTCTGGTTCCATTTCTGGTTCCTGACCAGCGGGGCTATCTGTGGATGGCCAGTGGTTCCTCTCATTCTGCCGGCCCATTGTGTGGCGAGCTGGGTTGGGCCCTGGGCCCCGGGCCCCGGGGGCCGGGAGGGGAGCCAGGAATGGTCTGGTTCCTGTTGCTGTACTAGTTAAAGGAACTGTGGCACCGCTCATATCACGACTGCTGTGAAAAACTGAGTTTAGGGCTATTTTTGTGGAAACAGCCACGTGAGTCGCTTCCCTGGCTTCGGGGAGAGCGGTGACTTTGATGAGTCGAATTCGCATGTTCAATTGGAAGCTCTGGGTGTTAAAATAACTCAGTAACACAATTTGTTACACAGCTGTTACATGACAAATCTGTGTCTTACATGTAGGAAATGTTGTGCAACTTTAAATGTCTTTCTTTGGGATCAGGATTCTGAGTAGTGACTCAGACGCAGGTACTTTTATATACAAATCATGCAGTCACCGACATTTTTTTAAGATTTAAAATGGATAATGCCACTGTGAGAATAATTTGTATTATACTTCTTCCTTCATGCTTCTTAACAACTTTTATAGCCTTTGAAATTAATCTTTTTATTTATTGATTTTAGGATTGTTTATGGCAGCAGTACTGACCCCTCCCCCCTCCCCCCAACCTTTAAGAACAACTTGAACTCTGCACACTCACCCCTCATTATCTGTGTCATTGACTCGTCAATGGGATGAAAACACATCATTAAGTGTGTGTGCTGCACATATCTGCACAGAGCGTCCTCTGGTTTGAAGGAACACACACACACACACACACACACACACACACAATTTGTGACACACTCACAGCCACGACCACAGCTCCCTTCAGCAGCTCCAACTGGGACTTGAGTCCACCCTTCTGCCGTATAACTTCCTCCCTCTGGGACTCCCGGCTCACCGTGGTGGGGGTGCACGGAGCGCGACACCAGCTACTGCGCTCGGTTAATTATGACTGCCAGGCCCGGCTGTCACAGTGATTCACCATGGAAAGAGAGAGAGAGAGAGAGAGAGAGAGAGAGAGAGTTAGGGGGAGGAAGAAGAGGGTAAGGGGAGAGGAGTTGGCAGGTGTGCAGATGTATCGTTAGCGCCACCTAGCGAGGCAGAGAGAAGATCTCCTTGAGTTGACAAACACTTTGTCACCCCGTCTGTATTGCCACACATATTTCTTTTCCCCCCTTTCCTTGTTCACATGTCTCCACAAATGTCCCGGGCTTCTATCACGGGCCTCCATCTTTCAGCCGACGAGCACTCCCCTTTTCTTGCTCGCTTGCTTTTTTCAGTTTTTCTCCGTGTTGCCGGTGTCAGTCGCGCCGTTGCAACAAATCAAGTGCTCCATTCATCTGGTGTCATCTGTTCGCTACAGAGAAACTTGAAATGTGTGCTCTCTCCCCTCCTCTGTCTCTCCTCTGACCGCCAGCTCTCCACTTCATCATCGGTGAGCAGATCAGATTGGAAGTGGGCCAAGTCACTCAGCGCCGGCTAAATGGAAGTTGGCCGTGGGAGTGGATTTATGGGACTGGTTGAGGCCGGCAGTGCCCTGTATTGGGATCATATGGTTTATTTGCCATTGATCCTTGAGGCACAGTGGGATGGGTGTTTAAAATACAGTTCCCTCCACTCTATAAGGTTTGTGAGATATACTGATAGTTCTCCGCCTGCAGTCGGTTAGAAATCAAGCATCTTCGTTCGGAGACATCAGATCATGTTCGAGTAATCTGCTGCTATCTGTGCCCTCAGGTGAAGGGTCGGCATAACCATTAACAACTCTTAAGGCAGTTAAGCAACTGGTTTGGTAGCAAGCAGCCGAGATGGGAAGATTTCAGCAGCCCATCCGTCCACCAACACACACACACACACGGGCCCTCACACATGCATGCACCCACGGCAAAAAAGTCATTTGTTCTACCTCATTAGCATGTATTGTGGCGAGCGGGCGCAACACACTGAAAGGTGAAATGGGTCCGCCATGAATAGCACACCAGTCGGCAGAAGAGAGGGAAGAGGGGAAAAGAGGGGGGAGGAGGAGGTGGAGGAGGAGGAGGAGAGTGTCCAGATGGCTGGGGACCTGCCGCACACACAGGGAGTCGCTCGCTCGCCGCTTTTCTTTTTTTCTCTCCGCTGATTGCACCGTTTCGACGACACTTGCTTTCACTCGCTGTCTCTCCGCTGCTCCCTCTTCTTCTCGCTCATGCACACACAAAAGCCGAGCCCACATGTAGCCTCCCTTCAGAGTTCTTGTTCACTTGCAGCCGTCGTGCATGTGCACACACACACACACACACACACAGACACACACACACGCACACACACGCACAGAGGCCCTGTGTGACCAGGAAGCAGAGAGCGGCTGAGTACAGCCTACAGGAGGGCTTGTTGTGGCCCGTTGCACTTCTACACGAGCTGGTATCTCTTTCAGCCACCACCCCCTTCCTCTTCATCCATCCTTCCTCCTTCCATCCTTCCTCTCCTCTCATCTCCGTCAGAACGCCCTTAATAAAAGCCGACGGGAGTTGGTTGACTCCACGGAGCGTCCGGCTAACAGTCGGAGACACTCTGGACAGATTTCACAAAGCCTCCTTCTACAGTTGGATGACAGGACTGCGACTGTTTGATATGCGGTATTGAGACTCTGTTTCTGGCGAGTTACATCAGATTGCACTACAGCTGAGGCCGTCTTTGGTCGATCCTTTGACAGCAAAAAGCAGACAGAGGGAGAGAGAGAGTCGCGGAGAGGAAGAGTACTGACGTTTGCCCTGATGTTCCCTTTCCTTTTTTTTCTCAGCATTGTGTAGCGCTGCCAGAATATCGGTTCACTTATCTTTCCATCTGTGTGTGTGTGTATGTGTGAATCATTCTGTCAGTCTCTCACTAACTCTCTCTTTCTCTCATCCCGTTTCTCTGGTTCCACCAACCCGCACCTCGTTCTCCTCTATACTCTTTTGCCTCTTTTCCTGTGTGTCTCTCTCAGACTACGTCTTTCCTGTGTGTCTGGTAGAGAATCAGTAATGGTCTCCACTGGGATGTAAACTGTGGGTTTTGTAGGCTGCACCCTCCCCCCCCCCCACACACACACACACATACACACATGCACATGGAAGTACGCACATCAGTTTGTGGGCAAAGGAGAAAGGAAAGGGAAAACAATGTGTGTGTGTGTGTGTGTCTGTGGTGTCATGTGAGTCTAAACACAACCCTATATTTACATGCTTTTGCATCTACATGTTCTTTTTGCATATTTCTCTTTCTGCATCCCCTCACTTACATCCCTCTGTGCCATTAAACCGACATGGGACTTCAGTGTGTTTGTATGAGAGAGAGAGAGAGAGAGAGAGAGAGAGAGAGAGAGAGAGAGAGGGAGCAGTTTGTGTGTGTGTGTCTGTCTCACTCCATCACCCCCACTATTCAAGTCCACCTCATTGACTCATCATTGAGTGGGCCCTCCAAAGCTCTATTGAGTTTATCAAGTCTTCCACAAAAAGTCACTCCCATTCATTCTTGTTGAAGTGAGCTACACCCCCTCCCACCCCTTGCACACACACACACACACACACACACACACACACGCACGGATGCTCTGGCCCAGGCAAAATGGCATTGACGCCTCAATAAAAGCCCCTTACCGTCCTCATCAGCATGTGTGACTATTCAGTTTGTTAAAGCGCTTGTATGAAGAAGGGCTTTTATTCGCCTGTTTTGAATTTAAGCACATTTATTAACCCCTTGTACGGAATGACTCTTTAATACTGTGAATAGGAGGCGAAGGGAGGGTGTTAGGGGACAGGAAAGGAGGCGAGGAGAGACAGATATATGATCGGGATTCGGCGAGCTTATACTTGAAGCCGCAGCGTTTGTCGCTCGCTGACAAGTTGACTTGTTTAATACTTGCATAAAGTACGGCCCCGATGCTCAATCACAGACACGCTCGCACAATGAGAGCGTAATTTAACACAGCACGACTCATATCCCACACAAATGTAAATTCGGTGTTTGCAATGGGAGCGCTTTGACTGTGTTTGTGCCTTTTTTAACAAAAGTGCCCGAATGGCAGCGAGGCGCCGTTTACAACAAACACGTGCAATTGTAGGTTTTACAACACGCGGACCAGAGTGCAAACAATCCCGACTATTTGGAGTTGTGCGAAGCTGTTGTCGCCGTCAGTCGGATTATGTGTTTTGGCAAGCCTCTCGCTAAAGTATTTGTTTGGTAGCCTTCGTCTGTCGCTTGTTGTTACATGTTTTTGTTGTGGACGAGATGGTGAAAGTGGGACCGCTGCCAGGCAATCTGGGACAGAGAGAAACAAATGGCCTGAAGAGAAGCTTCGGCATCCCGCTACAGCTCACTTCCACACATATGACATGATTTCATATAGCTGCTGTGAGCCAATGAATCCTTATTAGGTAAAAAAAAGCTTTCCACCTTCTGACTGATCACGTATCCCGACTGGTATATATGGCCTGGCACCGGTTAGCATGGCGGGCCTTCCTGGCGCTTACAGGGATCAACTTAATCAATAACAGGTCTCTGATTACAATAACTGGAAGGTGGGATATGAAATCAACTTCCCCACTGCTGTTTATTGAATAAACTGAATCCATTGTATCAGTGTCTGCTTGTGAAAGGAAATATGAGCTTAAAGAGAGAGACAGTGCGCATGTGAGTGCCAGTTTTTTTTAGGGGCCAGAAGTCTCAGGGGAGCTGGTGGAGCTGTTGTTTATCAGCGCGCACACACACACACACACACACACACACACACACGCACACAAACACAAGCACACTCATCCGTCTCTATCTCAATTCTCTCGCTGTCTTATTATATTTCTTCATCCCTTTCTCTCTCTCCTCCATTACTGGCGTTTTAAGCAGCTCACTTGGGAACATGAGGCTTGTTGGCTTGCAATAATGTTTAAGATGCTTTGTCTCTCATCTATTGTGGGCACACACACACACACACACACACTATCGCACCAGCACAAACAAACACGGACACACTCACTCACACAGAAAGGGAGGTAAACGCAGTTAAAAGGAGGATCAGGGGGATTTCGGTGCCATTCTTTGTCTCCTACCCTCCTGAACCTGAGACATGGTGCATGGGATTGTGCGAAAGTGTGTGGGTGTGCAGATGCCTGCAAGCTGACAGGGAGCGAAAGCCCAGACATATGTTAATCAGATGTTGTGATGATGGCAGAGCAGAAGGAGAGAGCGAGAGTGAGAGAGAGAGAGAGTGAGAGAGAGAGAGAGAGAGCACCGGAGAGACGGATGAGGGGTGAAAATACATGCAGAGCTTTTAAAAGACAGAGTGTGAGGAAGGAGAAAAAAGGAACCGTGCAGGAAGAGGAGAGGAGAAGAAACGGGGAGGAGAACAGAGAAGATGACAGCAAAATGGTGCAGTGATTTATTTTTCGAACTGCACAAACCACTGCAGAGAATCGATCCAATCCATTAGTTTAACTGAATGGACCTCCACTATAGGTTTGAGGTCATTGCACAAAAATGATAAATGTTTCCTGTCTGCACTGGGATACATTAGCCAAACACAGTGTGTCTCCAATTTAACTACTACACTGTTACCCCGTTTTAACCTGTGGTAGTAACATCTGATATCTGCCATATGTATCATATAAATCCACCTAGTGTCAAAGTGGACAGCAACTCAGTATTAAAGTTGCTTTATATCTATGGATTGACTGGTTGCCAGTACGATCAGATCCTGAAATCCGCTGCCAATCAGGCACTGTTTCCTACACGGCCGGTACCTTATGCAATGAAAGTGTTATTTACCGTTAAAACTATTGTAGTTAATATTAATAGATTATTCTCTTAACTGTTTACAGTTTAAATTGAATCGTCCAATTTGCCTTAGCGCTATAACAGCCTTTCTTATTGTCGACCGTCGTATCAGTTGTGACACCATTTAGTCACCGGCACCACTTTCCTTATAATAATAATTTATAGGTGTTATAGTGTTAATTGTGAAATAAAAAGTGGGTTTGGTTACATTAGCAAAGTAGTGAGAGGCTAAATCGTGCAAGAAAATAAGATATTAAAGTGTTGGCCTGAGAAGTTTGGTCCAATACAATTGAAAACATGTTATCATGTTGGCTCAGGAAACGGATAAAGCAGCGAAGAAAAATGGAGAGAACATCTCGAGGAGGGGAGAGAGATGTGGGGCACGTCTACTCAGGAGAGTTCAGAGGGGGCCAGAGAAGCTGCTCCAAATGGATTTTCCGTGTTTGTAATGAGGCTACTTGTTCTGCCGCCGCTGCCAGAGCATGTGGTGTTTCGGGGGGGAGGTTGGATGGAGAGAAGGATAGTGGCGGACGAGTGGTGAAGATGGGCGGGGGCGATAGAGGGGAGAGCAGGATGTATACGCGACTGTGGGGGGAGGAGGAGGAGGAGAGGTGAGACGGTGGGAGAAACAATCAGTTATTGCAGAGAGCGAGAGGGAAAACAAATAAACAGGGCGAGGGGTAGAGAGAGATGTTTGTGATGGAAAATATTACAGCTGTTGTGTTGTCGAGGAGGAGAGTAATGGCTTGGTGGTCCTCCAACACTCAAGCTGTTAAACTGGGATGCCGGAATAAAGATATTGAGATAAATTGAGCGCCATCTGGAAAAGTATATGGATTTTTTTCCTTCTCTCGATACTGTTTCGGCAAATGAGCTGATTGACCGAATCGCATGTGAACGAACTTCCGCGGGAGAAAGAGGAGGAAAAAGATGTGTGGAGAACTTCGTTTTCAAACAGTGGTTCAGAGGGTTTTAAATGAGAAACATGTGAGCGAGAGAGAGAGAGAGAGAGAGAGAGAGAGAGAGAGAGAGAGAGGGAGAGAGAGAGAGAGAGAGAGAGAGAGAGAGAGAGAGAGAGAGAGAGATTCACCCAAGGCAAAACTCTGTTAAAGACACTGACCTGTTTTAGCTTTTCTTTGATGTGAATTCCACGGTTATGAACTCATATTACCTCCCTACTCCTCTACTCCCCTACTCCTCTACTCCTCTACTCCTGTACTCCTGTACTCCCCTACTCCTCTACTCCTCTTCTCCTCTTCTCCCCTACTCCTCTACTCCTCTACTCCTCTTCTCCCCTACTCCTCTACTCCTCTACTCCTCTTCTCCTCTACTCCTGTACTCCTGTACTCCTCTACTCCTCTACTCCTCTACTCCCCTACTCCTCTTCTCCCCTACTCCTCTACTCCCCTACTCCTCTACTCCTCTTCTCCTCTTCTCCCCTACTCCTCTACTCCTCTACTCCTCTACTCCTCTTCTCCCCT
>NC_070643.1:13595579-13603079 GCF_947347685.1 Pleuronectes platessa | reverse complement strand
AAAACTAGATACCTGTTTTAATATGCTGCGACTATATCATCCCTCAGCCACACAGCACACTGTATATGTATATTAAAGGTAACCCTGCGGCTCTGGAGCTTTAGGAGCTTGTGTCTTCAGCATTAGGATTTGCATTGACTGTCTGTGTGACTCGCCCTCCGCTGGCACTGAGTCCTGTCTGGGAAAACACCCAGATCCATTTGGGTTCACTTGGCCCTGCGTCAGCGTGGCATCAGAAATCCACCAAACTGCTGGAGGAGAGTCATTTTCAGTAGGCTGCCTTCCATCGAATGGACAAATGGAGCTCACCAAGGCTTAGGTCTGATTTATACTCACTTTATTTCCCCCCGGAAAACAACATTTGTGTCATTATATCGACATCATGTCGTTAATGGCAGCAACAGCTGCAGCTTTATTCCAAAACCCATTTTTGATAGTTTTCTAAATATGTTGAGCCGCGCTTTGGAGAAATGTCTATGTTTCAAAAGCAAATGCTTCCTCTTCCTATCTCCTTCTGTCCCTGTGCATATCCTGATGTTTTCTTTACCTCTAACTCTCCCTGACCCCCTTTCTTCCCCCCATTCACCCACTTGCTGTATGTTTTCTTTTCCACCACCCGTTCCCGTCGCCCGTCTGTTTCTTTTACAAGACCCTGTAGTTCAATTTTGCCTGGCAACAAGATGTGGCAGGAATCGGTTCGATTTGAGAGGACGTGTAACGGGCACTGTGAATCATTTTTATTGTTCCTTAACACTTGCTTCCTCTCCTCCTCTCTGCAAGAGAGACCTTATTTTAACAGATGGGTAAAACAGACATTACTATAAATCCTTTTTTTCTTTCCTTTTAAAGAGTGAAGGGCTCCGAATGTTATTCACAGCATATGTTTTATTGTGCAGTGTGTATGTGTGTGTGTGTGTGTGTGTGTGTGTGTGTGTGTGTTTGTGCGCGTGTGTAGTGTTAGATGCTCTGCAGGATTTGTATGTTAAGTTTATGTATTTTTGTGTATTTGTACATATGTGCTGGCGTGTGTGTGTTAATGTTTGTGCGATGGAACAGATGGTGTTCAGACCTTTGTGTGCGATTGAGAAATCTCCTTATGTCTTTGCTGGCTTGAAAAAGTGTAAATACACTACGTTCGACTGAAGAGAGAAAAATACAATGCTCCAGTGACGTGACTGTGCCATCGCTCATTCACTATTATACTCAGTCTGTACATATGTCTATGTATTTATGATATTTGGTAACATGGCGCCATAAATCGAAGCAGAATGGATGCAAAACTCTTGAAAATCAGAGCATTTAGAGGGAAAACACTTCTTTTGGATACTGCAGTATTCCTCTTGTGATTCCTCTATATAAACAGTTATTATGCAGCAGTGTTTATTCTAAAATAATATAAACACGATGGCCTTTTTTTTTCTCATAGTACAAATACTACGACCCTACATCCCCAACATTCCTCTATTATTAGTTGGACCTCGTGAACGGGCCATTTTTAAGAAAACCATATTCCCTAATGTAGCATATTCTACAAAATGACTGGTTGTTGGAGATGAAAAATGTGATGCCCTCAGATCAGTGGAACACATTAACTATTTAAACATTTAATATTAGTTGGTACACGTCCGCAAAAGAGTTTCTTTCTCCTTTGACAAATTACTTCAACTTATTCATCATAAAAGATAGTCTTATTAAAGATTCCCTTGAGTCCCGAGGCTCCATCTCTAATAAGTTTTAAAATATGGGAAACTTGGATTTTTTTTCAATCCACTTTGATTGATTGGACTTCGATGGAGACGGGGACATCACACACCAGGGGAGCTGAGGTTTGAAGCAAACCAACATCAATGATTTGAAGAGAGAGATTTGAAAAGAGATATACCAGATAGTTGATCACATCCCGTGAAGTCACATTTAAAGTCATGATATTTGCATTAAATAAAATGATATCCTCATTACCGGAGGCTAAGTCACACTGTGCCCGGTCGTTCACTGTAATTTTGCCGGGAGATGAGATGGTGCAGCAGTCGTGAGTGAATGTGGAGCGTTCACTCGGTAGGAATGTGTGTCTTCACAGAGGAGAAAGAGAGAGGGAAGTAAAGAACGCTGGGAAAAGGAGAGACAGAGAGAGGGCGAGAAAGAGTGGAGGAAGAAGAGAGGGAGAAGTCCAAAGGGACAAACTGATGGTGGTTCAGCTCTCCTCTGCATCCTGCATCTGCTGGGGAGGGAAATAAATGAGATGATGGAAATCAGATCTATGTGTGCGCATGAGAGAGAGAGAGCTAGAGAGAGAGAGAGAGAGAGAGAGAGAGAGAGAGAGGGTTGTGTTGTTTTGCTTGTAGTGTGCACATGCATCCTTGCAGTTCCGTGTATGTATTTGTGTGTTTGTGGGTCTGCGGTAGGGTGTAGCATCCATACATCTTCTTGACAAGCGGGTGGAGTTTGATGGGACATGCTCTGCATACTGCTCCATCTGGCTGCCGGTGAATCTGTGTGTGGGTGCGTGCGTGCGTGTGTGTGTGTGTGTCTGTGTGTGTGTGTGCTTGTGCGTGCGTTTGTGTGCATGGTCTAGAGGAGGGGATGATGGAAAGAGAGGAGAGAGGTTACCACTCGTGCATACCGATAGATTCCTCTTGTTTCTCCGCGTACGCCGCCTGAATCTCAATCGCCCCACCTGTCCCTCAGCTGTGCTCTTCAACACATCCCTCCTCTCTCGTTCTCTCCATTTTTTGTATCCCTCCGTTGTGTTCATCCCCTGCTCCCTCTCTCCCTCTCCCTCTCATCTGCACCCAGCACACAGAGGATTCACTACAAGCCGCTATCGCCACCATCTCTGTATCGCTTCATCTATTCCATTACCTATCCGTCCTGCTCCCTCTCTTCCCACATTATTGTGGCTGTACATATATGTGTGTGTGTGTGCGGGGTGGGGGGGGTAACACACCCTGAGGCACCATCTTGCACAGACATTGGCATGGTGTGGACATTACCGCTCAATTCACAGGCGTCACGCAGCGTCAGTGCCTCACAGTTGTCACCTGAACGGCAACGAACCAGTGTGTGTGCTGGAGGTATTATGCATGTGTACGTTATATGTTTGCCTGTGTGTGTTTATTGTGTGTGTGTGTGTGTGTGTGTAGTGCACGAGTGGGTCACCCTATGTGCATTTTTCCATTTAACTCCATAAAGATGATATCTTATGTCTGACTAATACAATCTTGTGCTCGCGTAAATTGTTTATGTCAAAGCCGCCAACTCTGGAAAATGCACCCAGCATGATAGAGATCCATTGTCGTTCTGAAGAATGGGATTCGCCCGTGTGAAGTACTCTCGAGTGGCGCATTACTGCCACTGTTATCACATCATTCTCTGGGTCTTCCAACTGTATGATCACAGCGCACGCAAACACGCTCATGCAAACACATATACGTATGCGCGCAGCAGCAATCGGGGCCTATGAAGTGTGTAATGGAGATTGTTTGACTCCTGATGATAGACTTTGAAGTGGTTGTAGCCCCTCTGAATAATATGAAACACCGATGTTAGGCCATGTTGTCCTCATTTCTCATGGGGATTTGAATGTGGAATGACCCCCTCGCTGTGAGCGTGCGATGATGAAACGCGTCAGGTTCTGATTCAACATTGTAGTTGTGCGTCGAGCCAAAGTCCTTTCGGTAACATTTTGAACTGTTTCTCGGGGGCGGCGTTCCTCCTAGATATCGTTCGTTGCAACAACCTTGTTTTAGGCGAGTGATGTAACTCGCATGTAACCTTAGAAAAAAAGGCGTGCATCGCAAGTCAGCGGGGGGATAAAAATCTCCTTTCTTTGAGCTCGGCTGAAAGAGGGGGGGGGGCATGAGTAGAAGGGAGAGAAGGAGGGGGTTTTGCAAACATGGAGGATCACGTAATCACGGACGATGCAAACGGGTGATGTAAGTGTGAGGACATCCCTGTGAGTGGCAGGTGGTTGTCCAGGGTTTCTCCTCATTTTCGAGGATCGCTCCGTCTCTGTGAGCCAGAGAGAGAGATTGTAAAGAGATTGGGGAAGTTACAAACAAGAGTAACTTTTTTTTTTAGAGGAGACGTGAGGGTAGTTAGCATATTCAAATTATTACACTTTATTATTCTCAACTGCTCAACTGGGGTGGATGGAAAAATAAATCCGAGGGGCACAAGATGACGGCTGCAGAGAGTTGGTGAGAACCTGCAGGGATTTACACCAGATGATTTCTCACTTCGTGGTCCGTGAAACAAGTTCAGCCTCATCCCTTGGGGTAGCCCCGTAATTCAGTCAGATATCAGTGTAATTACCTGACACACACAATATGATAGCCGGATGATAATGCATTTAATGAAGTGCCACTACAGCCCCGGTATTCTCTTTGAGTTTGAGCCTCCCTCCGTCCACCTGTGATACAAATGTTTGCACTCAGACCTCTATCGTATATTCTATGTAGCCGAGAGGTAGATTTTGTTGTAGAAGTTGTTGATGATGAAGAAAGGACTCCGAGGACCTAGTACCTTCAGTATAACAAAGTTTATTACACAGAAGTTTCACAGGTCAGGACGAGCATCTAGAAACCCGGAGACATCACACAGCCAAATGGTGAAAATCTGACGTTCGGGGGTCTTACACACCGTTATATAGGGACATTGGTTGCGCCCTTGACTTCAGGTAAATGACGTCCCCTTATGGGATGTTTGACTAAATAAGGGCACGTTTTTGTGTCCGAACATCAAGACACATTGGTCAAAAACATTCCATCCACCAGCTGGTCAAGACATCTCCCTAGGTCAAACGTCATCCCAAAAGGTAGAGTGCAAATAAGACAAACATCTGGAGGACTCTCTGAGAATGTCTGAGTGTCCAGAGGGCAAGCACCATAAGTGTAAGCCTATCATTATGTTTTAAGCACATGTCAACATGTTTTACTCTAACGAATACACGACACCTCCTCTATGATGCTCGATAAGAAACCAAGAGGCTGCTGTGAGGCTGGAATCACCGTCGACCACGGCGCGATGGTCAATGGGTTTGGCATCTCTCGCCTGCTCGGAGTGCACGAGACGAATCCACACACGTTTGGGAAGCTCTCCTCTTCTTTAATAGCCGGTTGCTGCCTCTTCAATCCATTAATTCCTGGACAACAGCACTTCTGAGAAGTCGTAAAGCGAGTTAGGCAAAGTCAAAGCACTCATCGGCAGCGTTCCATTAAAAGCTCCTGCACGTCGATATCTGCCCGGTCCAGGAATATCCCCATCCTTCCCCTACAGTGCGCAGCTGATGGGGCAGTAACAGGGCTAATAAATGGACGACAATAGACGTGCGTTTAAGTCCGGCCATTAACTTTTAACAGGTGTATTAGTCTGGAGGAGACGTCCGGGCTTTGTTTTCAAGGTTGTTTAAGAACGCTTGTTCTCTTGGATTTGAATTATGCATGAAGTTGCTTGCTATCGCCGTCACTCAGAGGCCTGCCTGACACATGTCTGTACGTATATATATTTGAGGTTTTAAGCCGTATTTGCTCATGAAAACGACAAATACACAGTCCTATGTGTTTGCAATAATGTGCTCCACTTGCCGGGTGTATTTTTTATTTTTGCCAAAGAGGATAAATTACCTCGTGGAGGGAGTATAGCTATTGATTCAAGTGGCACAGTAATTGCTGAGCGAATGGTTGGGTGCAGCCCTCGTTGGTTAGTATGAAGACATTGATTTTATTCTGCTTATAGTCTCTGCAATACCCTCAATCAAATCAGAACCAGAGAGCATGGTGCTTATACATCTCAAAAGTGTGTGTGTGGTTTGTGTGTGTATAAGAGGGGGAATATTGCCTATGTGTGTGTGTGAGTGTGTGTGTTTGCCGTTTGCATGGATTTCGCCACTAATTCATCCTTTATCCTTCATCTTCTTCACCTGAGGGACTGCGGATGAGTTTCAAATGCTTTCTGGGTTTATGTTTTCTCTCCTCTCTACCCGGCGACTGCCGTCCGACGATAACACTGACCCAGGTGTTAATCCTCAATTACAGGCCTGTAACCAAACTCGTCTTTTCATAATGGCCACCGGGCTCCTGGTGCCACGAGGGAGTTCAGGTGGATCGCAAGTCCAGAACTCAGTTAGGATCTTTTTTTTTGCCACCTCATTAAGCTTCCAATTGACTTTTAAATCTTTTATTGTGGAAAACAATGATTATAAATCTTGTGTCCCTTAAATTAATAACACCCAATGGAATAAAGCTCCAGCCATGTCCTTAAAGCCCCCCCCCCCCCGTTGCACCCTCGGGACTGTTGGACATCAGTGTCTGATTTCAAATTGCCTGGTGGTGATTCACTCCATCCGTTTCCTTATCAGGTCTGAAAGATTAATTATAAGAGGCTTTGGATCCTTATTATATCTCCCGCTCTCTAACAATAGACCATGTCCACTGGGCCCAGCAATTACCACACAATTAGAAGAGGAAATAAACAGAAGTATGGAAAGCATGAGCTCAAGGATCAATCGAAACAGGATAAGTGCAGCCACGTGCGATACGGGGACTTCTCCTTATTTAACTTGGGCTTGTTAAGTATATACATATAAGGTCTTTGTGTTTGACTGGAAAATGATGAATTACCTCGGGTGCCGTCACCCGGCCGTCTCTCTTTTAATGACCTTGTATTTTCGTAGATCATATTTTCAGCAGGCACACAGGATGTGATAGCTGGCAGCCAGAGGTAAGACTATATGTTTCCACTGGCCTTTCTGCTGAAGCCCGAGTTTATAAAATAAATAGTCGGATCCAGTCTTTTTTTTTTTACCGGGTTGAAATTAGAGCAGTAAACCTTTCTCAGTCTGGCCAGGTCGAGAGGATGGATGTGTGTGGAAAGAGGTAGCGAGAGGGGAAAGAGGCAGACCGGCACAGTGGGGAGACGGTTAGAGGTTTGGACAGTCGCTCCGTTCTCCGTGGCCTTCCTTCATATTTACTCCTCTTTCACCTCCATCCCTCCATCCTCTGCTTTCCCAATCACTCCAGTTTTTCCACTACTCTGCTCTTTGTCCATTCACGCTGCTCTCTGGCAATTTATCGCTTTTAACTGTAGAAGACTAGACCTTCAAATTCAACCTTTTCTGCAGCTAATGCCCCTGATAGGTTTAGGTTCAAGGTGTCAATTTTGATTTGCTGGGAGCCAGATAATTCCCACCTTCCCAGTGACTTTATCTGTCGACCCCTCCTAGCGCACCACGCAGTGTTGCATGGTTCGAGGAGGAGGAGTGTGACCTCTGTCTGGAGAGAGGATGGGATCGTTCCTCCCTTTTCTCTTCCTCCTCCGACAGAGTTTGAGTTTCTTCCTCGGGCTGCCTTTGCCTCGAGGATCTCTATCCACAATCTCTCACCTCAACAGCATATCGCTGCATACGCATGTGACCTTTACTGTTCCTGAACGTGTTGCTGCTCATTACACTCTTATAATTGGTGTGTATTGTCATATCGTGTGTATGCCTCGCGGTGAGCTCGG